>NC_053489.1:353756603-353786603 GCF_905171775.1 Rana temporaria | reverse complement strand
AAAGAGGGACCATAGAAAAGAAGGATAGGGGCTGCTCTGTGCAAATCCACTGCAACAGAGCAGGTAAGTATAACTTGTTTGTTATTTTTATAGGAAAAAAAACAAGCCTTTAAAATCACTAACTACCAGCTGCCGTCGTTATACGTTGGTACTTTGACAATGGCATACCTCTGTTATGGCAGCACATAACTCCAAAACCCCAGTATCCTCCTAAAACTGCAGACGGCTGCCTTTCAGATAAAAGTGGTCTCTGCAGCGGATTCGCCGCAAGATCACTTTTATCAACAGCAGGAGTTGATGCGAGCCATCGGTAGCGGTGGAGACTGAGGCCGGATGATGAGTGAGGGAAAGATGGCCCCCACTCGGCTCCATAACCTTTGATGAGGGAAGCAACGCGAAAACGTCAGAGCGGGGCGGTTCCTGGGAGGGGATACAGTCCATGCTACACACAGCAATGGATGCTCACTGGTAAACAAACATCTTAAACTAAACTATCATACTGCCATGAGTTTAGACAAAGAAATGGAATAGCTTAAAGCAGATGTCCGCTGAAAAAAAAAAAATTAAAAGCCAGCAGCTACAAATACTGCAGCTACTGACTTTTAATATTAGGACACTTACCTGTCCTGGAGTACAGCGCCGTCCGCAGCAGAGGACGAGCGATCGCTCATCACCCTGCTGTACCCCCCCCCCCCCCAGCCATCCTCGGAGAGGGAACCAGGAAGTGAAGCGCTCCGGCTTCACTGCCGGTTCCCTACGGCGCATGCGCGAGTCGCATTGGCTCCTGCTGTGTACTGGGAGCCGCGTGTTCCCAGAACACAACGGGGGGGGGGGGGGAAGGGAGGCAACGTCATGCCCGCAGTCTGGCCGGAAGTGGGTGCAAATACCTGTCTTTAGGCTTCCGATCAGCGGGAGTTCCACTTTAGGGTGGAGCTCCGCTTTAAATTTTCACAAACACACAAAAAAAAAAAAAACTTGGTCTTGCTACTGTGAATAGTCTAACTATAGAGCCAACATTAAAACATGTTAAAGAATTTATGGGATGGTGAAGTCAAAGTACACAATGGTAAACAGAGTTTTAGTGAAGATGAATAGTAAATGGACTAGTATGTCATTCTAAAATTAGAATGACTGTGGTTCACTTACAGTTTCCATTATTTTGGATGCACCTACCTCTTTGCAGACAGCAGTCCTTCCACTGCATTTCGGCTGCTGATAAGTCTTAGGAAGCGCTCTGTAGCTAGAACCAATGCGTTTACAAGAGGCATAATCAATTTCCCTCCCTATTCCTTCATTCGAACGGTCACTGGTTACCGGTGGGGCAAAAGAAAGCTCTTTAACACCCAAAAAAGATTTAAACTGAGCAAAGAGCTCAGGGAACTTCCTGTGAAAAAAAAACAACAACCCATAAAGCTATAAACTTGAGCACACCAGGCTTAGAAAACTGGTACAATCACACACCCTTCACACTGAAGCTCTGATTTTTAGACCCATAAGTGCTTCAAATTATTGATAATATTACTGCTGTTTTGGCTAATAGATACAATAAGAACCGCATAAAAAAAAAAAAAAAAAAACACAACTGGCATTTACAGCAAGCAGCACAAGGGCAACGCATGCAAAACAAAACTAAAGAAAATTCCCAACTCAACTTACCAACCAGTCTGCAACTAAATTATTATCCTGTCTACAGTGTGTGCTAAAAACGGGTTAAGTTAGCACACATTAGCTTATACTGTTGGGGCTGGGTGTCCAGTGTGCCTCTGGGCCTTTGAGGGGTGGGCTACCTCCATGTTCACCAGCACTCTATCTATCCATTAGAATGCATGTGGTTCTACAATGGAGGCTCTCATAAATTTACAAGAGTTAGGACTGCAGAAATATTAAAGGAGTTGTAAATAAAAAACTATTTTATGCTGAAATGACTGTTAACAGGGTATAGAGCAGGAATGGGGCAAACTACGGCCCAGGAGACCTTTCAATCCTGCCCGCGGAGCAGGGCGGAAAACTGGCCGAGTTGTTTATTTTATTTTTTTCATCGCTGTCGCCGTGTGTCTGTGTCAGGAGCGGTTCGTCCATAGAGGGCCTCTGGCTCTCGCACAGCCACTAAAATATATAGATTCATGCATTGTATGAATCTATATAATTTTTGCCGCTGCCGCCCACTATTCAGCTGGCCGGATGTTGAGCACCAGCCAGCTGAATAACGGCAGCTGGTTGGCTGTGTGGAAGTGCCTATCAGAGCCAGCGGCGACAATTGCGGGGCACAGTGGCAACAATTGCGGGGCACAGTGACTGCGTTTGATGGCATGGCATAGTGGTGACAATTGATGGCACAGTGGCTGCGTTTGATGGCATGGCACAGTGGCTGCGTTTGATGGCATGGCACAGTGGCTGCGTTTGATGGCATGGCACAGTGGCTGCGTTTGATTTCATTTATATTGATTCACACATACACACCGTCCATCTACTCTTGGTCCGGCCCCCGGGTCCAATATATGAACCCATTGCAGCCCTTGAGTCAAAAAGTTTGCCCACCCCTGGTATAGAGACATAATAGTTAACCGATTCCTTTTAAAAACGATTAAAAATTGATAAAAATCAATCATATAATGTACCTGTAGTTTCTAGTTTCGTTTTTGCATGTTGTTTCCTGCCTCTCTGCTGTACAAAGCCACAAAGCAGTGATGGTTTGGAAAACGAAACTGATCCAAACAGGAGTTGCTGTGGGGTTTTAGACACTCAGTAATCACACCTCCTTGAAGTTAGTGACCACAGAGAGAAAGCTCCCAGCACTGTGGTTATCAGGAAACAACCAGGAAGTGTGGAGATCGGAAAAAAAAATTACAGCAACTTGAGAGCAAAAACGAACAATGGAGGACATGAAAACAGCACTGCATTAAGGTAAAGAAAGCTATTACTAATATTTCCTTTACAACCCCTTTAAGGTGCCTTGGAGCAGCTCTGCAGCTTACGCTGTACAGTATTCGCAAACGTGTGCAGACTAAACCCCTATTAAAGTGGAGGTTCACCCAAAAAAATACATTTTTAACATTAGATTGAGGCTAATTACGGGAAGCAGAATCGGGTGTTTTGTTTAAAATCAATGCAGTACTTACCGTTTTAGAGATCGATGTTCTCCGCCGCTTCCGGGTATGGGCTGCGGGACTGGGCGTTCCTATTTGATTGACAGCCTTCCGACCATCGCATACAGCGCGTCACCAGTTTCCGAAAGTAGCCGAACGTCGGTGCGCAGGCGCCGTATAGAGCCGCACCGACGTTCGGCAACTGGTGACGCGCTGTATGCAACGGTCAGAAGGCTGTCAATCAAATCGGAACGCCCAGTACCGAAGACCATACCCGGAAGCGGCGGAGAACATCTATCTGTAAAACGGTAAGTACTGCATTGATTTTAAACAAAACACCCGATTCTGCTTCACGTAATTAGGCCCAATCTAATGTTAAAAAAAAATTCGGGTGAACTCCCGCTTTAACAAACTGTTAGACAGGATGATTCAGTTGGTTGCAGACTGGTTGGTGAGTTGAGGTGGGAATTTTCTTTGGTTTTGTTTTGCACACTCCATTGGAAGTATTACTTTACTTGTATGATTTTTTTCGTGCACATATGAGCCATCATACCATGCCTTTCTACCTTTTATGGTGAAATACCTTACATATGGCCAGTCGGTTACTCTGTTTACAAGTAGTTATATAGTGCCGTCAGTTTACGCAGTCTCTGCTCTAATTCATCCCTAAGGTGTTCCATCACGTTGGAGGTCAGGACAGTCACGTTCCTTCACCCTTAACGCATGCATCCATGTCTTTATAGAACTTTCTTTATGCACTGTCCCAAATCATTTGGTGGAGGGGGGATTATGGTGTGGGGTTGTTTTTCAGGGGTTGGGCTTGGCCCCTTAGTTGCAGTAAAGGGAACTCATAAGGCATCAGCATACCAAGACATTTTGGAATATTTCATGCTCCCAACTTCATGGGAACCGTTTGGGGATGGCCCCTTTCTGTTCCAACATGACTGCACAGAAGTGCACAAAGCAAGGTCCATAAAAGACATGGATGAGCGAGTTTGGGGTAGAGGAACTTGACTGGCCTGCACAGAGTCCTGACCTCAACCCGAAGACACCTTTGGGACGAATTAAAGTGCCGACTTGCGAGCCAAGCCTTCTCATCCACATCAGTGTCTGACCTCACAAATGCGCTTCTGGAAGAATGGTCAAACGTTCCCATAGACACACTCCTAAACCTTATGGACGGCCTTCCCAGAAGAGTTGAAGCTGTTATAGCTGCAAAGGGTGGGACAACTCAATATTGAACCCTACAGACCAAGACTCGGATGCCATAAAAGTTCATGTGCGTATAAATGAAGGCATCCTAGAACTTTTGACAATATATTGTACATTCAACCCTGTCCCTTCAGTCAAGGAGCTTACAATCCAAGATCCCCAACTCACATACACATACTAGGGCCAATTTAGACAGGATCCAATTAACATACCAGCATGTCTTTGGCATAGAGTACCGGAGGAAACCCACACAGGGAGAACATGGAAAACTCCAGGCAGGTAGTGTCATGGTTGGGATTCCAACTGGCAACCCTAGTGCTGCTAGGCAGAAGTGCCAAACACTTGGCTTGGCTGCCCCACTGTACTTTGTATCGCAGTATTGCTATACACAATATAAATATATAAAAACACACACAATTTCATACATGAGTGCACATTTTTAAATAAGGGCGAACAATAAAAAGGAAAAAATATACAATATTCTTATTGCAATTATTATTTAACATACCCCAAGAAAGGTGTAACCAGCTGCAGCAGCTCCGAACCAGATACCAGCTCTTGGTTAAAAAGTGCAATGCATCGCAAAAAATTCTCATAGACTTCCTGGCTTTTTAGTACTCGGCGCACCTTGAGATATAAAACAATGGAATAACCTTACAATAGGAAATTGGGCAATAAGTTACATGCAACAATCAATTAGCACAGAACTAAAAAAAAAAAAAAAAAAAAAAAAAACTCACTATAACATTTAGCAAACATTTATCATATTACAGCTTACCACTTCTTAGATGTGGTGGCTCTATTAGTTTTCTTTTTCAGTCTCTTTCCTTTATTTTCACTTGTGATCCTGCAAGTAAGCCTGATTTTCAACAGAACAGGCGGTTCTGGACATGTAGCAGTTAAATGGTTGGGACAAAACATTTAACTGTAAGGGCTCTTTCACACGGAGCGGATTCGTATTGATCCGCTCCGTTAGCCCGTTTGGCTCAGCGGGGATTCCTCCGTAAATCCCAGCTGAGCTGTCGGCGGACAGGGCGGTCCCCGCACACAGTGCAGAGACCGCCCTGTCTCTCCTCCGCTCTCCCCTATGGGGAATCGGATGAATACGGACCGTGGAAATTGCCCCCCCCCCCCCAGAAAATAATACAGTCTCCAAGGCTTTCTTCCTTTGCCACCTCGCCAGATTCGCTTTACGAGGCATCATCTGCATCATCCCTGGGCCCCATCAGTTCATTTAGAGGGGCCCAGTAGTGTCACTATAGGGGTGTGGCTCGCGGTGACACCGGGACCGCTGCTACACAGAGTAGCAGCAGAGCGGTGTGAGTGTTGCTTCACTTCGCTGTCAGGAAGACAGGAGCGCCCTAGTCCCGGCTAGTGTGACGTCACGATTCAGAGGCTGGGAGCGCGGAATTGAAGACAACAAGATGCTGCTGAGAGAGTCAGGACCCGTAGCCAGAGCTCAGTGCACTGCAAGTGAGTAATCACGACACGTAGCTCATTTACATAACAATGCCGTATTTAACACCTCGTCTTAGATGTGTGAAGTAGTTAATGCTTTGTGGGGGGGGGGGGGGGTTAAATAATTTACAATGCTAATTGTAATATAGCACATGGAGCCTGGAGGGGGTTAATGTACTCACCTATGTATTATTGACCAGTGGCAATTAACCCCTTTGTGCTGCATTAATGACAGTCAGTGGCACTATTAGTGTTAATTAACCCCTTTTATGCTACCCCTTTTTAAACATTGCCACTAATGCAGCACAAAGGGGTTAATAAATATCACTGGTCAGTAATACATCAGTGAGTACATTAACCCCCTCCATGTGCCATATTACAATTACATATCATTATTATCATGATAATCACAGTGTACAGGCGCATTGAGCCACAGCACCTGTATTGTGCGATTATCATGATAATAATGATGATATAGAATGACAGAAAAATGTATCTTTAGGCTTCATTCACACAGGGCATGCTGCAGACATGTGTCCAACAGGCTGTCTTTTACTGGCTTGGGGATGCTTAAAGTGTTCCATGCATTCAAATGCCGGCATCCCATTTATTCCTACTGAGACACACAGCCATTATATCCCAATATGTCATGCGTGCGGGTCCCAGAATGCATGCAGGGTGCATTCAGGGACCTACACCAGCATGACATATTGGGATAAAGCGGCTGTGTGTCTCAGTAGGAATAAATGGGATGCCGGCATTGGGATGCATGCAACACTTTAAAACAGTGTCACGGTTGTAAACAAGGTTAGGACTGTATGATACGTAAATACAGTTCTGTAAGCAATACCTTATTTTCCGACAGTGCCCCTCCCGAAACTAGATTTTGGATCCGCCCCTGACTCAGGTGATACACAGAGATGAAACAAATCCTCCTACATAAATTGTGCCTGCTTATCTGCAATCTTTGAGGCTTGTCTGAGAGTTAAGAAAAAAGGGGGCAGAGAGCTGAAGTTACACTCTGCAGAGCTCAGTGAGGAGAGCTCTGACAGCTGACTGGAAGGAAGGGACACACCTCCCTTCACACATGAACAGAGCCAACGCTCTTGATATCAAGAAATCTTGTCAGAAGTAATTCATGCTAATAGCAGAGGAACAAAGCAGCAGACAGAAATTACACTTCGTGCTCTTAACAGAGACAAGTACACACTATAGCAGGGTATGCTTTAATCATATTTAATTTGATGTTTACAACCACGTAAAAAGCGTAGTTCCAGCCACAAAATCTTTATTCTGTATTTATTTTTCAAATGTCAGCGGCTACCAATACTGTAGCTACTGGCTTTTAATAAGGACACTTACCTGTCCAGGGCGCCCGCAAAGTCGCCCCCCCCCCAGGCCGATTCATACACCGCCTCGGGGAAAGGCGCCACCATTGCAACTAAGGGAAACGGGGAATGGAGCCTTCACAGACGTTTTTTTACTGGGCATGCGCGAGTCGCACAGTGCTTTCTGAACGGCCAACCTTGTCTTCTGGGATACACACAGGTCCCAGAAGGCAGCGGTGGGAAGGAGGAGGGCTTGCAGCAGAAGAGGGAATTACGTAGTTCGCCGTGGCCGTGTGTGTGTGTAATATATAACACACACACACACACAAACAAGAGTGAGTATTATGTTTTTCTAAATATTTTATTATATTTTTCATGTGACACTGAAGAAATTACACTTTGATACAATGTAAAGTAGTGAGGGTACAGCTTGTATAAAAAAGTGTAAATTTGCTGTCCCCTCAACACACAGCCATTAATGTCTAAACCACTGGCAACAAAAGTGAGCACCCCCCCCGAGTGAAAATTTCCAAATTGGGCCCAAAGTGTCAATATTTTGTGTGGCCACCATTATTTTCCAGCACTGCCTTAACTCTCTTGGGCATGAAGTTCACCAGAGCTTCACAGGTTGCCACCGGAGTCCTCTTCCACTCCTCCATGACAACATCATGGAGCTGGTGGATGTTAGAGACCTTGCGCTCCTCCACCTTCCATTTGAGGATCCCCCACAGATGCTCAATAGGGTTTAGGTCTGGAGACATGCTTGGCCAGTCCATCACATTTACCCTCAGCTTCTTTAGCAATGCAGTGGTCGTCTTGGAGGTGTGTTTGGGGTCATTATGTTGAAATACTGCCCTGTGGCCCAGTCTCCGAAGGGAGGGGATCATGCTCTGCTTCAGTATGTCACAGTACATGACGGCATTCAGGTTTCCCTCAATGAACTGTAGCTCCCCAGTGACAGCAGCACTTATGCAGCCCAAGACCATGACACTCCCATCACCATTCTTGACTGTAGGAGAGACACACTTGTCTTTGTACTCCTCACCTGGTTGCCGCCACACACGCTTGACACCATCTGAACCAAATAAGTTCATCTTGGTCTCATCAGACCACAGGACATGGTTCCAGTAATCCATGTCCTTAGTCGGCTTGTCTTCAGCAAACTGTTTGCTGGCTTTTTTGTGCATCATCTTTAGAAGAGGCTTTTTTCTTGGATGACAGCGATGCAGACAAATTTGATGCAGTGTGCGGCTTATGGTCTGAGCACTGACAGGCTGACCCCCAGGCCCCTTCAACCTCTGCAGGAATGCTGGCAGCACTCATACGTCCCTTTCTCAAGGACAACCTCTGGATATGACGCTGAGCATGGGCACTCAACTTCTTTGGTCGACCATGGTGAAGCCTGTTCTGAGTGGAACCTGTCCTGTTAAACTGCTGCATGGTCTTGGCCACCATGCTGCCGCTCAATTCCAGGGTCTTGGCAATCTTCTTATAGCCTAGGCCATCTTTATGTAGAGCAACAATTCTTTTTTTCAGATCCTCAGACAGTTCTATGCCATGAGGTGCCATGTTGAACATCCAGCGACAGTATGAGAGTGGGAGAGCGATAACACCAAATGTAACATGCCTGCTCCCCATTCACACCCGAGACCTTATAACATTAACAAGTCACATGACATTAACAAGTCACATGACATTAGGGAGGGAAAATGGCTAATTGGACCCAATTTGGACATTTTCACTTAGGGTGTACTCACTTTTGTTGTCAGCAGTTTAGACATTAATCGCTGTGTGTTAAGCTATTTTGAGGGGACAGCAAATTTACACTGTTATACAAGCTGTACACTCACCACTTTACATTGTAGCAAAGTGTAATTTCTTCAGTGTTGTCACATGAAAAGATCGAATAAAATATGTACAAAAATGTGAGGCGTGTACTCACTTTTGTGAGATTATATGTCTTTTACATCCGGGACATCCAAAAGTAGACCGGCTGAGGATGTAGAAACGAAACAGGCCCAAGAAAAAAAAAAACAAAGAACAACTAGGGGCTGCCTGCAGCTCAAAGATACCTGAAAGACTTTATGCACAAAGCTGGCATCAGATGGGGCTAGAATATCCACCTGGTACAACTTAAAGAGCAACAAAGAGAGTGTACCAACCTAGCGCATTACCATAATATAAAATGTATTGAAGGATGAGGACCCTAAAGGGAGTAGCGGGGCCAATTGGCGTGAGGCTCAAGTCCATTTAAAGCAGAGTGGAATAAGAGCAGAATAAGCCTTAAAGAGGAGTTCCACCCAAATTTGGAACTTCCTCTTAACCCACTCCTCTCCCCCTTACATGCCACATTTGGCATGTAATTTTTTTTGGGGGGGAGTGGGGGCTTCAGCACGAGTGGGACTTCCTGTCCCACTTCCTCCTTCCTGTAGGCGACTAAGCTTAATCGCCTTCAGAAAGTGGCTGCTGTAGGCGATCGCCTAGGACACGTCACAGGTCCTAGGCGATCTCCTGGCCAATTACACGGCACGGCGCCGGGCAGCGCCGCTCGCGCATGCGCAGTGCCACGCCGCTCGCGCATGCGCAGTGGGTGCCCGGCCGTGAAGCCGAAAGCTGTCACGGCCGGGTGCCCACACTGAAGATGAAGACGCCGGCCGGGGAGGGGGGGAGAGGAGCGGAGCCCCGGCCGGTGCGTCGCTGGAGCAGGTAAGTGCCTGTTTATTAAAAGCCAGCAGCTACACTTTTTGTTGCTGCTGACTTTTAATAAACATAAAAATGGCTGGAACTCCCCTTTAAAGCATACCACAAGTGCATGAGAAGAAGTTTCTAGACTATAAAAACTTAGAGAACGTATGAACAGCAGACCAGGTGGCAGCCTTGCAAATCTAAAAAAATGTCGATTGATGCTGAAAAGCCTAAGAAGAACTGACAGATTTAGTAGGGTGCACCTTGACAGATGGGGGGGAACCGATTCTTGAGATTATAAGCTTGGATAACTTTCTGCCTGAGCCACCTATAGATGGTGGAATTTGTAGCTGGTGCACCATTACAGTGACCATCCTGAATAGAAAAAAAAGTTAATTAGTCTTCCTAAAATAAACAATGGCTTATAGACTCTCACAGCCCAAACCACATCCAGACAACAAAATTAAAAATTTCCTTTTGGTGAGCTGGACAGAGAGGATGGAAGAAATATGTCCTGGCTGAGGTGAAAGGCAGAAAGTACCTTAGGCAAAAGGAATGTTCTGGGTTTCAACATCACTTTGCCCCTATGCAAAACTAGAAATAGTTCCTTGCGGGATAAGGCTTCCAGTTCAGATATTTACAGTGGGAAGAAAGAGAACTCCTGTAGCGTCCCATATTTGCCAACACTTGCCACCGATTGGTCCTTGGACTTTCTCATCTTCATCTTTTTCTCAGAAACAATCGTGTGGGCCAGAGTAGAGAGAGGAATGTCTATCAGGTTCAAATGGTGGTTTGCAAAGCACAGAGAACCAAATTCAGGTCCCACACAGTTACAGGGGAAGCTATGCGGAAGACTCCATGTGCAAACCTTTTAATTTAAGGATTGAGAGGCCACCAGTCTCTGAAACAGAATAGAAACGGCAGAAACCTAACTCTTGATGCTTTTGGTCTTCAGAGACGCCATCAAAGTGACCGAGAAGCAGGATAGTAATTTGGTCCTTCCTCCCAACAGTCTGAAGAGCCCAGGAGTCTTCTCTGGTCAGTGTACCACATTTGCCTGGTCTAGGCCAAAGCAATGAGGATAATTGGAAAGCCATCAACCTTTAGCCTGCTAAGCATATGAGAAGGATTTCTGAGGGGAGGAGAAGCATAGATTACAGTGCACTGATCCCATTGAGCCACCAGAGCATCCACTGCTTCTGCTAGAGAATTCCTATATCTGGAAACAAATCTGTGCATTTTGTTGTTGAACCTGGGGGCCAAGAGGTCCACATTCAGTATCACCAACATGCAACACAGGTTACAAAACACCTTTGGCCGTCAGGACCATTCCCCCCGCATCCAGAGGCTGTCGGCTGAGAAGTCTGTCTGCCAATTGTCTACACCTGAGATGTACACAGCAGAAACATTAAAGTTCAGATTCAAATCAAGTACAGGTTGGCAGATTCCCAATGACTTTAATAAAGTAATGTGCATGACAGTTTAGAGTGTTTAGTGTTGGACCCGCTTTGCATTTTTCTTCTTCAAATGCAACTTTTCTTTATGAGGTGCATATGGAAGCAACCACACATTTTTCTTGTTAAATGCTGTGTTTTACATTTGGACACATATGTTGGAGTAGCATTTGCATTTAAATGGAAAGGGCTGAATTTGACATGAATGCCTGTCTACACAAGTTTTTATAGTAGCATTTTTTTTATTACTCAAAACACTGACAATTGGTATCTACACTTACCTTATTGAAGAAAGAGAACTCCTGTAGCGTCCCATATTTGCCAACACTTGCCACCGATTGGTCCTTGGACTTTCTCATCTTCATCTTTTTCTATGTGACAAAAGCACAGGAAGCTGCAGAAAGCTAATGTGACACCAACACAGCATGCTTTATATAGTGAATTTGTAATTCTTTACCTTAGATGGACAAGACATGGGGCGTAACAAAAGAGATCTGGATCGTTTTCGGCTTTGTTCTAGGTTTCTCTGGTATTCAAGCTTCCTTGCACTAAGATCACATGTGCCATTTCCAGTGAACTATGAAATAAAAACATAACTGGTTAATAATTTGAGATTTTAGGATATTCCACTTTAGAGTCTTGAAATATTCCTGTAGTCCTGCACACAAAAAAAAAGCCTGGAAACAGTATGAAAAAAATAAAATGCTACTATAATCCTCAGGCAGAACTTACAGTCATCCTGTAATAAACAGAAATAATTCCCATACCAGCGATCTCTTTGCTTCAGGAAGGAACTGGCCAAATTCAGAAAGTAAATCTTCCTGTCCACGAAATAAGCTAGCCACTTCTGTGAACACCTCCTCTTCTGACATTCCACGAAATGGGCGCCCTTTTGGATTTAGCTGATCCTTCTAAAAGAAAAATACATTTGAATTAAATCAGTGGTAAAATACATTTATATTATAAATAGCATAACATTAGACATTACTTACTGTACAATGTTAGGATATTGCCTTTCACCAAAACATTAGTCTTACTTTTTAGGAATGAAAGGAAAAATGTGGTCATAATAGCTTAAATTAGCCCACAATGATCTGTGAAAACATTTTATACTACAAGTTCCAAAATAAGTACATTTATCATATTTTACTTTAACTATGATTGCAGCGAAAAGTAGATTTAGCAGTGGCTGTCGGTTCCATTAAAAATGGGCAAAAGAAACTATGAAGAAACCCTAGGACAAAAAATATTAAATAAAAATAAAATAAAAAAAAAGAAGACTGTAGAAAGGCAGTTTAAAGTCATCCACCCTCCCCTTTTTCCATGCATGCAAGCTTTTCTGGATCACATGAACGAAAAAACTCTGGATAGCCGCACTCCAAGATAACTTAAAATAAAGTTGGTCTTTTTATTTTCAAATGCACATGCATTCACAGCAAACAACAGGTACAGAAATGGCCGACGCGTTTCACGCTGCAATTCAGAGCTGAATTGCAACGTGAAACGCGTCGGCCATTTCTGTACCTGTTTGCTGTGAATGCATGTGCATTTGAAAATAAAAAGACCAACTTTATTTTAAGTTATCGTGGAGTGCGGCTATCCAGAGTTTTTTCGTTCATGTGCTACAATTAGCATCGCCAGCACCCTGGTGGTTCAACAACCCTTGATGATCTACGAGGCTCACCTGGAGCGGTGAAAGAATTGTCTGTAAGCTTTTCTGGATAGTCCCTTTGCCTGGGACTATCCAGAAGTATCAGCCGTCATTCCTGAAATTCTGGCTAAAGTCCACCTACAGCTATAGAAGCTTATGGCAGATGCAGCAAGTTTTGACTCGTCTTCTTGACGAGTCCGTTTCTGCACAGGACAAGCTTGGATGGAGGAATGTGTCTGTCCAGCAGCCAGATAAGGGTACAGGAGATGGAGCAGCTGGCTCATCTTCCTAGCTGCAGTTCAAGGGACTCTGGAGAAGAGAAAGCTGTCCTCACTCCCCGGTCAAAGAAGGCATGGATTTAATTGACTTTTCATTGAAGGATGTAACATTTACTGAGATTCAAACTTAAGTGCTGACAACAGGGCAGAGCTCCGTTAGCCTCTTGCCCAGCACCGGTAACATCTTCTGGGTTCCAGAGACCAGAGATGGTGAACCTCTACCCCAGACAACGTTTCCAGAGAAATGGGATTTAATAGACTTTTCTGCTGAGGAGGAAAAACCCGGTGAGCCTCCAGAAGAAGAGCTGGTATCAAGGTATGGCACTGTTGACCATACAAAAATCAGTGGCACTGAAGGATTTGTGCAAGGCCACCGACTTTTAAGTTTACTTTCCAGTGGAACAGCTGGCATCAGGGCAGATCATCAATGAGCTCTGCACAGCACCAACAGCAGCTTCGGCCTCCTAAGAGATGAGGCAGACGGCTTTTCTCCCACACCACTGACAGGGACATAGGATTTCCTGCAAGCAGCATTCGTGGAGTTACAAACTTCTCCAGCTGAAGCCCTGGCAAACGGACAGAGGGTCCAAGACCTCTGACCCACACCACGGCAGTTCTGGAGGCCCGGGGTGAGAAGGTAGCGGTCACTCCCCAGCAGCAGATCAACCATCTGGGAGCAGAGGAAACGGTCCCAAGCAAGGATCCATGCACCTGGGAGACAGTACCAGAGAAATGTCGTCCCTGCAGCCAAGAATAGAAATCAGGTGGATTGACTATGTTAGTTCACTCTACCCGACTAACGCATGTCTAGACCAGGTGGAGGTCTGGGGCCTTGTTAGTTGACTTTGGATGGGGGAGAAATTTGACAGACCCAGCTAGGACAGGGGCTTTTGGAGGGGACTGCAGGGTGGCCTTTTGCCTACTGACTATGGAAAGGAACACTACTTTTTGGTAGATGAAGTGGCCTTGTTTGGATTCAAGTCCATATCTCCCCAAAACACACAGACTCTGGAAACTGGAGGTTCCATATACACATTTGGGGCCTCTATTCCTCAAACCAGCAATGACTGTATATGTTAATGTATTCAGCTCAAACCACTGGGGTCGCCTGCCATAATATGTTTATCGTAAGTAGGTCTCTCCCATAGTATGCCTCCTAAGTGTCTTCTTACCATTGGTAAATGGATCCCCTATGGTTTGTCTGTCTTCTCATATTTGTGTATATACTTGTAATAATGTAGATGTACTTTGTACTTTGAATAGAAACAAATAGGCGGCCCCCGATCCTCCTATTCTGGGGTCCCCCGGCGATGTCCCTGGCTCCTCCTCTTCGACGAGCAGATTTCCATGGGGGCACCTGTGCTGGCACGCTGCCAAGTCCTGCTGCGGCATCCATTGACACCAACAGCAGGACTCGGCCCACCCCTCGTGTCACTGTATTTGATCAACAGCAGTGGGAGCCACTGGCTCCCGCAGCTATCAATCTATCCGATGAAGACCCGAGACAGAAGCTGGAGCTGGTCGGCTGGTGCTTGATGCTGGATCGATCAGGTTCAGGTAAAAAAAAAAAAGAAGAAGGAGGGGGGACTGCTGCAGCACAGAAGATTGAATGCATGAAGGTGACAAAAAAAAACGAGACTTAACAACTCCTTTAATGCCACACATTTTTTGTCCAGAAGGTTTAGCCCAGAAGCCTGTCAGCTAAATGTTGCAGGATCCAAAGTCCATGTTTTTAGTTCAGCCTAGGGGTGGGCTATTGCCCAAAAATAAGAATAGAAAGCACAGATTAAAACCCAGCAGGCTATGGGGAATGATGCATTTCCTGTTTGCATTTGAACCGAGCCATCTCTCATATGCTGTCCTGGAAGATGACTTGAGAAAACAATGTTTTTGTTGTGTCCTAGAAACCAGACAGGACGTGGGGATTGCCAACTAGAAATTTTTATAGCCAGACTTCCTGGGGGGCCTAAGGTATAATAAAACTAAATTTAGGCCCCTCTCACACTGGGACGGGGTCGGCGCCAACGCAACGCTATTTTTAGTGCCGCTTTACCGCCAATTTCGCAACGCTATTCGGCCGCTAGTGGGACGGTTTTACCCCCGCTAGTGGCCGAGAAAGGGTTAAAAACCACCGCAAAGCACCTCTACGGAGGTGCATTGCCGGCGGTATAGCCACAGTGTCCCACTGATTTCAATGGGCAGGAGCAGTGGAGGAGCGGTATACACACCGCTCCAAAGATGTGGCTAGCAGGACTTTTTTTTGCCGCCCTGCTATCGCTTTCCCACTGGAGACACAGCAGCGGCTATTTCAGGTCTATTTTTAGCACAATAGCACCTGCAAAACGACCTAGTGTGAAAGGGGTCTTGAGGGGAAATTTCTGCTCTGTAATAAAGTGTTATTTTACATTTATGTAAATTAAACTGAAGTAAATCTAGAATTCCCTCTGGAGTCACCCTTTGTTGTTTCAAGAACTTTAACCAAAGCATTCATGATAATATATCTTTAATAAGACCATTTATAGAAAAGCAAAAAAATAAAAAAAAAACGTATACAACCGATTAAGTACCTGATACGTATGAAGGATTTCCAAGAAAGATCTGTAGATCTCAGGTCGGTCAAGGAATCGAGTTTTAATTTTATTGACATAGCTGATAGCATTATGAAACTCTAACGAGTCAGACTCTGGAGGAGCCGATGTCTTTTCTTTTTCCGGCAGCCGTGGCTCTTCTGCCACCTCACTGTGTGAATTTTCAGGCACAGGTGGAACTACTACACGTGTATTTGGCAAAATGCTTGTGGCTGCATCAGAAGGAACCTGGAAAGAAATAACACAAGTTACTCTCCTAACTATGCTTCACATGCATACTTAAAAAGGGAGGAAAGGTAATGTAATAGACACTAACCGGACTGGCCAGCGATGTCTGAACCACCACTTTACCATTTTTTGGAAGCTCAATTTTATAGCCAAGTGGTAAAAAAGCATTAAAACCCAACATTAAATCTGGATGGTCATGGAATAACTGGGAAACGCGGCGGATGACCCCTGGAGTGTCAATGCTGCAAGAAAGAAAGGCGTTATAATGTGTTTTTGCCAAATTTGTTAAACATTTCACTAAAACACAGAGAACGAGGTAAGATCCAAACTATAAGGGCTTTTTTATACCGTTTCGTTTTTCAGTTTAAAAAAAGCAGATGACGCATGATAAAATGCACCCTTTCAAATCCTATGGAACTCTTGACACCAGTCAATTGTGCATCATTTGCATTTGTGGGTGCTTTCACACTGCTCTGTTGCAAAAAAAAAAAAAAACGCAGGAACTTCTAATTTTTTTTTTTTTTTTACCGAAAACTGGTCAAAAACTGATCAGTGTAAAAATGCCCCAACATGCACCAAAAAAGCAGCAAGCAGGACTTTTAAAAATGCAACTGACCAGTGTGAAGAATTCTGTAGGATTTAAAAAAGGGATGCATTATGCATTTTTACAAGAAAGCAGTGAAAAAGCAGCATGAAAAACACAACTGACCGGTGTGAAGAGTTCCACAGGTGTGCAACCCAAACTCAGTTACTAACATGAACTGTAGAATGTCAATATAACAGTGTATACAAATACAGTAGTCAAGTTATAAAGTGAAAAAGGATCCACAATAAGTCCTTAGCTCTGGTCAGTACCTTGGGTATTAGTTTGTATAGTACGGTCTGAACTCACCCATAAGTCCCATATTTTATGGAACTTACACAAGGACAACCTCTGGCCTAATACTTCAGTTTATACAGCGGGAGTGCCTGATTAACAAGGGTAAGCCCAAAAGCTATGGCAGGGGGATTTGGAGACTTTCATTGCATAGTTATAGATTTTTTTTTTTTTCTAGCATAGAGTAGAACTAAATGTAGGGAGTTTTTAGAAAGATTCATCAATGTATCCAAAGAGGCACCTTAAAAGAGAAGTATGGGTTTTCATTTTTTATTTTTTTATTCTTACCTCGGTGGATGGAGCATCAGACCGATGCTGTAGCTGTTCCCCGCGTCTCTGCACTGAGAACCGAGCCACCGAACATTGCCGATGTCTTGGTTCACACACCTCCCTGAGAGGAAAGCTGCTGGCTGTCAGACAGCGTCTCTCCTCTCTGCTCCTTCATGCTCATTGGAGTGCTGAGCTGTGGAAGGGTGGGGAGAGGCTGTCTCAGCATCTCGCCGAGACTGCCATTAATCAAGGCAGCTGCCAGATCCAGACTTGGAAGTCGGGATGATGCGCTGCCTCGACAGATGGCAGGGACATCAGCGGAGAGCAGACCAGACCGCTCTCCACTGAAAACAGGTCACAGGAGTGCAAAACAAATTGCACTCCTGTGACCCATAGGAGAAGCCCAGCCAAACAAGCTCAGGCTGGACTTCTCCTTTAAAGCAGAGTTCCGCCCAAAATTTAAACTTCAACTTTTCCGGTTCTTCCCCCCCTCCGGTGTCACATTTGGCACCTTTGGGGTGGGGGGGGGGGGGGGGGGAAGCAGATACCTGTCTAATACAGGTATTTGCTCCCATTTCTGGTGATATATGAAGATGCCGCCGCCTGCACCCGGGAGCCGAGGGACAGATCGGCTTCGGGTGAGTACATCGCGGGCACCTTGGACAAGTGTCCCAATATTAAAAGTCAGCAGCTGCAGTATTTGTAGCTACTGACTTTAAATTGTTTCTTTTTTTTTGGGCGGAACTCCGCTTAAATGGTTTCAGAAATTTGGTATTTGGGCAATTTAACCGATAACCTGAGACCAAAACACTAACCAGCAGACATTTCCAAACCATATGATAAAATGTGCCATCAGCTGAGGAGCACTTAGAGAAGGCAGCAGAGGGTAATCCATTTAGCCAGAAGAGGAGACATGGAGTATAATAGGATTTATATAATGGATAACTTTATCACTAGAGGAGATAATCGTGGGGTCTTCTTGCTAAACCTCCTCTAAGTTCTGGTATATCCGAGCACCATCTAGATTCCGTGATACTAAGCAGATCACTTTTAGAGTGTAGTATAGAAGAGCAACATGTAAAAATAAGTTTAACGTGGGAGGGGTCGTTCAAGAGGCATTCCGGGGGGGAGGGTTGTATAAAAATATTGCATAGACCAAATTGCGCCACAGCGGTATGTAGCAATTGGAGGTACCAGAAGCAAGATATAGTGGGAAGGTTAAATTCGACAGAAACCCGCAAAGGAGCGAAAGGTATTCTCCAAAAACAGATGGCAAACCAACTTCACACCATGTCTAAACCAGAATGCGCCATCTGTTCTTTAAAAGAAATCTCTCAAATATGGGTCGTTCCGTAAAGGAGCATTAGGGGAATATACAGGGGATGTAGCAGATGGGGATAATTTTGAAAGTTTACATATTTGCAGTGTCATAGATAGTAAAGATATTCTATCTCTGCCCATCGTGGATTGATGATGGATCAGATGTTGTAGGGATTCAAAGGAATAAAATCAGCTTTCAGGGCCATAATGGCATTATTAGCTTCAGGGTAGAACCACCAATGGGTATGGGCCAGTTGAGAGGCAATATAAAAAAAAAAAAAAACAACAACATGTGACTGAACTGAAAGCAGACTCATTTCCCCCCTCCACCATAACTCCAGGTCATGTGTTAAAAAGCAAGCATCCCTCCAAATGATCTTCAGCAGTCCAAGGTACAGATTTTTTGCCCTTTGTACCTGCTACTAAATAACAAACAAAGATAGATAGAAAAAGGACAATAGGAAAAGAAAACTAAAATTGCACAATACATGCACATTAATCAAAATAGACATTTACATTTGCATATTACTAATGCAACACAGAAGAAAAAAAAATACAAAAGTTTTGCACAAAGCATTGAATGTCTTTCTTACCTCTGAGATTTAAACTCCTTCATTATCTCTAGAAAACCATTGTATGTAGCTGGATCACTGCCAAAACGAATTTTTACCTGATCCAGATACGATAAGGCATCCTCTACCTGAGAAGATATATTATGAGAATCAAGATTTTAATATGTTTTACATTTCTGTAAATCATGTCTAAAGGCCAACTACATCTAAAAAATTTTTTACAGAATGGGAGGGGATAAAACTGTCCGATTTTTACAGCAGGCTGCATGTTCACAGGAGAGATTAACATTGATTTCCTGTAACAAAAACAGGAATTTGTTGTAAAAAGAAAAAACAAAAAAACTTTTCTCTGCCTTCATTGAAGGATACAGTGAAGATCCGAAGGACTGTGCCAGCAAGATTGTATCCTTTCCACATTTTGCAAGAACAAATAATAATTCATTAATGGAGACAACTATGATAATTGTCTGTGGATCTTGACCTCTGGGGGTATGTTGCCACCTGCAGCAGTTGGACGCCAGGTAGAAATAGAAAAATACAGCCTAGAAGTGGCCTCTGCTGGTGGCCAACTGCTATATGCTAACAAAGCCTCAGTAAATACCAAGCAGTTAAAGGAGACAAAATCAACTCAAAAATAGCAACGGCCACACTATGTAGCTTAAAAAAAAAAAAAAGCAAGCATTTTACAGAGAGCACAAATCCTACTTTCTCTGCCAAAAAAAAATCTGTGGATCTTTACCACTGGGACATCCAAAAGCAGTGTTTCAAAGATGGACAGGCACATAAAGCAAAATAAAACCAGTTAAAGAACAAATGAGTTGAAGAAGAAGGAAGAAGAAAAAAAAAAAAAAAAACACTTTCCTTGCAATTTGTGGAAAGGTTAAAGTGTTTGTTAACCTAAAAAAAAAAAAAAAACTGGATCTTGTTACCTTGAAGCAGGGGTGTCAAACTCAATTTCATCGTGGGCCACATCAGCATTATGATTGTTCTCAAAAGGGGCGGTTGTATCTGTAAGATTAGATGTCCAGCGCATCCCCTCCCCTTACATTAGATGTCAAGAGCCACTCCACCATCAGAAGTTAAGTTCCCCACTCTCCCTTACATCACAGTGCACCCCCCTTTCCTTATGCTGGGAAGAAGCTGGATGCATTGCTTTAAAACAGAAAATACAGGGTCTGGAGGTGGACCAGAGGAGGGCTGGAGATGTGTTGAGGGCCACCCCACCCCCCGGTATCACAAGACATTATTACTACCATCCCCTTTGTTATAATAAATACTGTTGCCAACTGTAGGTGTTTTTAAAAAAAATCAGTCGATAAATACCTAATTTTATAGCACCAATTGGCGGTCACGTGACCAGCAGTGTCTCTCCTCCCCTCCTCCTGGCTGACATCAGCTGGGGTTTCTCTTCTCCGCCCACTTTGCTGTCATACCTGGAGAGGAGGGGGGGGGGGGGGGGCGGCCACGTGGAGGTGCTATATAATTAGGTATTTATTGGCAGATTTTTAGAAAACACCTACAGTGGGGCACAGCATTTATTAAAACAGAGGGGATGGTAGCAAGAACCATTAGTGGGTTAACAACCACTTTAAGACCTCCAGAAGGCACAGGCTTACAGTACCTAATGATAAATTTGGCCCCAACTTCTCTGCAGTTAATATTTTCACTACTTAACTGCCATCATCCTACTCCAGGAGATACTAATGCTTCACTAAGTGCTAAAGATTCAAGTCAACAGTGTTCAATTATACCCCAAATTTATGAGGTCCTCAGTGATCTACTAAATATAAATCCACGTATTTGCCAGCACACCAAAGATCTTCAAATGTAGTCTAAAGGCTTAGATTGCAGAAAGATCACATCACAAGAACAAGTGCAACGTTTCAGAGTCACGCATGGCCCTTTCATCAGGCATGTGATGATCACAAACCTGACGAAGGCGTCCTGCGTGACTCAGAAATGTTGCACTTGTTCTTGTAATATCATCTTTCTGCAATAAAAGCCTTTGGACTACATTTGCTGATCCTTGATGTTCTGGTGAATATCTGCATTTATCTATGGCGTTTTCAGTAACCAGCTGGTAGTCGCTACAGTACCCACTACTGATGAGCACGGTTTCCAGGAACATATGCAATTGGAATATAGACAACTCAGTGATCTACTGTCCAACATTCATGAAGTAAAGTGAAGTTAACCTGAATTACGCTTCTGTTAAGTAAAGTGAACTGCGTTTTACCCCAAACATCAAATTATGTCAATAAACTTTACTTTTTAAAATTTCCCTTCATATCATCTAGCTTCCCACTACAGTAAATCATGCCAAGTATCGCTTCACTTCACTTACGTTCACGTTAGTACAATAGGCCCATTGTGTAAAAGATAATTCAGTCGGAATCTGTTTTATAATCTAGTAGTCTTATTAAATCAGAGATATAGTGGTACCAGATGACAGGTATAAATGATTAAAAGGAGACATTAAAAGGGTGCAGCTCAAAAGTAGAGGAAGAACACAGAAAACAAATGTAACCTCACTGAACACCTAATAAAACATACTTACATGCACAGGGAGTTTTTCTTGAGATTTGCACCAACTGTTTGAGCTTGGCTTACAACTGCCGCCGCCACCACCACCGCCACTTGTATTAGCCATTTTTGGTTGTGAAATGTCAGCAGTACCACAGGTAACCTCTACAGCTCACATATGAGATGACATGGTTGCACAGCTTAATTATTGCTGATGTTATTTGAGCAGGTGGGCAGAATCAAACACTAAAACAGACAAAAAAAATTAAAATAATTACATATAATAAAACAATATGATTGTTTAACATCTTCATGCCTAAAGGTAATACAAATCTTAATGCCCAAGCACAATTTTGAAACTTTGACGTGTTAGTAAAACCTTTTTTTAAATGGGCCTTGCTAGACTATGCATCAAACACAGGACGACCAATTACTGTGGATGCAACCGATTTAGTGTACCAACGTCCCAGTAGTATGAAAGTGGGAATTAAACTGGACTAATAAAGTGGACTTTTGGCGGTACAAGTAGTTAATGTAAAAAAATCTATAAATATTTATTTGTAAAAAGCATGTATGAAAAAAATTGTATACACAACTTTGTAAAACAGTATAGTGTCAACATATGATCCAAGTAGATATAACAAAAGATATTTCAAAAAGCTTATACTTATGCAGATACACTCATAACATGAGAACCTGTAGCATCAGAGGGTATATATAAACTTTCAGTTCTTGAAAATGAGTTCAATATGCGTGGTAGTGGATCTTGCTTTTACTCTCGACATGTTTCACGTACAGAACGCTTCATCAGGAGCATAAAGGTAGGTGAATCGAATTTCAGAAAAAACGCAAATCCAACCTTCATTTTCTGCCCCTGCTGAGTACAATCCAGCCCTCCTAAAGTCTGAAGGACAATAAACTGCCCATTTGTTTGAAAAGTTTGGAAACTCCTAAACTAACAGATTGTGCTACTCTGGTTACTAACAACAACACAAGCTACTCCCTCACTGGAACTCCAATACATAGCGGTATATATTTATGGCCAACTGTTAGGCTTTCTTCTATGCCATTTGCCTTATGATTTTGGTTTATCTTTATCTCTTGCCAAATGTGTCAGCCATTTAAATGTCAAGTGCATTCTCGCTTACTAAAAATAAAAAATGTACAGTGGTGTGTATTAAACACACTGGACTCTCACTTTTTTATTACTACATACTATGTCGCAGTATGAATTATGCATGACAATAAGTGGATTCAGGGGAGGAATATGAGAACATTGACTACAGCATTCTACTTTCACACTCCAGTAACTGGAAAAGATTACATTACAAATAATTCATATTCAATGATCACGGGACTACTGCAATGCTGAATGTTTCTCTTTTTGCGATACCTTTAAAAACATCACTCGGGGACCTCTCGAGGCGAGGTAGAAAACTGTTTAATCAAGATCTTAGGACCAAGGGAATAGCAATACTATAAAATTGACCTGGTTTCATGTTTAGGTAAAGCTGGGCATTGACATATTTCTTTCTTCAGCTAGTAGATTGAATGGGGGGGGGGGGGGGGGGAATAAAAAAAAACGATTCGGCCATCCACACAAATAATAAAAGAATCCTCCCCCCACTGGGACATTAAATTGTGATAGCTGCTCTCGCGGTTGTCAGAGTACAGTGATCAGCGGCTGCAGTTTCTTCAACAGGAGTCAATCTAACAATCGGCTTCTGCCAAACAAGGAGGGCCACACATTAAATTAATGTAGCTGGTCCCTGCTGAAGCAGCCAAATTTCAATCCGTTTATGGACGGCAGCTGCAAGATTGGAGGTTAGGGGCATGCTCACGTGCTCATCTGCAGCCAATTCTTCTCTTGAGAATGAAAAAGTGAGAACAGCAATTCTTTAGAGCCATTATCTGTCCCTAATAGTAAACAATGTCAGTTTGTGTCTGGTTCACTATCTTTGTACTTCTCTGTATCTCTATTCCAACCAGACAAGGACATTGAAGGGGCTAGGTACAAGAAGCAGCTAACAAAAGCAATAGACATGCCAGTCTGGCACAGGAAAATTGCTGATGGCATTTCTAAGCCAAGCATACCAGGCATAGTTTGACAGATGACATTTAACTATAAAAGACATGTGACTATTACTATACAATATATTCCTCTATTACGGTGAAAGGAAGAAAAACAATCAATACTGCATAAAAAAATAAAAAAAAGATGGATATTAAATATGTTCTGAGCGGTCTATAAGGCGGCCCTGGGGTTTTACATTTCACCAGCACCTGGGTGGTTATTCTTTAACACCAACCATAGAAGCTAGCGATGTGGGAGGAGCTCACATACCAGCTCACATACCCATCTGTATTTGGAGTGGTGGAGTAGGCGATGGGCTTCTACTGAGTGAAGGAAATTCCACACGCGGAAGAGTTTTAAATGTGCAGGGAATAAAGATTCCCCAATAGCTACTTTTAACATGAAATGCATTATATTGTATATGGTGGCTGATAAAAATGTTACATATTTATAGCGAATAGGATACTAAATTCAAATAAAACCCCCCAAGAAGCTTGCCCCCTAATGTTTCAAGTCATTTGACTTTCCCAGAGGACAACCTTATTGCGTATATTTTTTCACCATATGCTCGATTTGCCTTTCCCAGGTTTTTCACAGGTGTACTTTACATTTTTTACAATGAAAATGAATAGGCAACATACAATAATAACTTTGAAGTGTGCAGACACCAGGATTTATGTCATCTTCAGGCCAGCATCTACGTTTAGGAAGTCGATGCTGACCTTCGATAGAGTCTGAAGGTGTGGTCCTTCTGGGTATCCTTGTGTGGTAAAATGCTTGTAAGCATTTTACCTTCACACTACGAAGCATGCATCCACTTACATGAACAATATATATCGGATCGCAGGTTTACTACGCATCACTTTAACTGGTTAACGGCCGGCTCACAAAGATATACGTTGGCAGAATGGCACAGCTTGGCAAAGTGACGTATATTTACGTCACTTTGAATTTCCCGCCAACGGCGCGTGCACACCCCTGCTGCGAGCTGTGTGACCGTGCCCGCGGAACCCGCGATCGGGTCACAGAGCTGCAGAACAGGAAGAGGCCAGTGTAAACAAGGCATCTCCCCATTCTGCCTAGTGACACAACACTGATCGTCTGCTCCCTCTCATCGGGAGCAGCGATCAGTGACATGTCACTTGTAGCCACTCCCCCTAATAGTTAGAATCACTCCCTAGGACACACTTAACCCCCTCCCTGCCCCCCTAGTGGTTAACCCCCTTTACTGACAGTCACATTTATACAGTAATCAGTGCATTTTTATAGCAATGATCGCCGTATAAATGTGATGGTCCCAAAATGGCATCAAAAGTGTCCAATATGTCCACCATAATGTTGCAGTCATGATAAAAAAAAAAAAAAAAAAGCCATAAAACTATCCACTATTTTGTAGATGATATAACTTTTGGGCAAACCAAACTCTTTTTGCGATTTTTTTTTTACCAAAAAAACGTAGTAGAATACATATCGGCCGAAACGGAGGAAAAAATGTTTATATATTTTCTTCGGGATATTTAAAAAGTAAAAAAAATAAATAAAAAAAAAAGTTTTTTTTCAAAATTGTCACTTTATTTTTGTTTATAGCTCAAAAAAAGAAACAAAAGATCTATTTGTGGGTGGGGGGGGGGGGGGGTGGACGACGTCAATTTTGTTTGGGAGCCACGTCACACGACGCACAATTGTCAGTTAAAGCGACGCAGTGCCGAATTGCAAAAAGTGGCCTGGTCATTTGACAGCCAAATGGTTCGGGGCTGGTTAAAGTAAGATATTAGTGTTGCATACACGCGATCACACAAATCTTGTCTGAAATTCTGACCGTCAAGAACGCGGTGACGTACAACGAGCCGAGATCAATGACGTTCAATAGGCAGTTCGGCTCTTCTGCTTGAATCTGAGCATGCATGTTTTTTTGCATATCGGAATTGCATACAGACGAGCGGATTTTCCGACAAGAACTTTTTTCCGTTGGAAAAATAGAGAACCTGCTCTCAATCTTTTGCTGGCGGAAATTCTGACAGAAAATGTTGGATGGAGCATACACACGGTCCAAAAGCTCAGATTCAACTTTTTTTGACAGAAAATCTGATCATGTGTACAGGGCATTAGAGTCTGCAAAAGACTTGAAACTGGGGTGGAGGTTCAACTTCCAGCAGGACAACGACCCCAAACATACAGCCAGAGCTACAATGGAATGGTTGAGATCAAAGTATATTCATGTGTTAGAATGGCCCAGTCAAAGTCCAGACCTAAATCCAATTGAGAATCTGTGGCAAGACTTGAAAATTGCTGTTCACAGACGCTCTCCATCCAATCTGACAGAGCTTGAGCTATTTTGCAAAGAACAATGGGGAAAATGTCACTCTTTAGATGTGCAAAGCTGGTAGAGACATCCCAAAAAGACTTGCAGCTGTAATTGCAGAGAAAGTTGGTTCTACAAAGTATTGACACAGGAGGGCTGAATACAAATGCACTCCACACTTTTCAGATATTGATTTGAAAACCATTTATCATTTTCCTTCCACTTCGCGTTGGTCCATCACATAAAATACATTTACGTTTTTGGTTGTACAGTAACATGACGAAATGTGTAAAATGTCAAGGGGTACGAATACTTTTTCAAGGCATTGTAAATGCTTATTTTTTTTACTGATGGAGGGTTAGTTGGAGAAAAAGCCAATTTTTCCCATCCACTAAGATTTGTTTATAGCCATACATAAGTACAACTCACACAATCAGTTCAATTGTAATCTATACACAAGAAAACATATCCAGCAATGATTAACTCTTCGTTGCTTATAAAACAACATAACCCTGTAAATATTCTGTACATTTTTTGGTAGGGTTTTGTAATTTTAGTCTTAGCCTGACATGCAAAGATGGAAAAAAAAAAAAAATAATTCATATAGCTGAATAAATAAATGGTATCCTTAACCACTTGGGATCCGCCTGCCGTCAATTGACGGCTACAGTGCGGATCCCAATTTCCAAACCGCCGTCAATTGACGGCCGCCCCTTAGGGCGGTCCCCGCGCGCGCTCCAGAGCGCGCTGCGGGGAAAATCTGTGTTGGCCGTGTCCCTCGGACACAGCCAATTACAGATCGCCGCGAACGGCCAATCAGAGTGGCCGTTCGCGAGGCGATCTGTGCGGCCAATGAGAGAGGATCTCATATGTAAACATATGAGATCATCTCTCATTGCCGTTTTACACAGAGACAGCGGTGCTGTCTCTGGAGAGGAGACGGATCTGTGTCTCTTGTACATAGAGACACAGATCGGTCACCCCCCCAGTCACCCCCCCTCCACCTACAGTTAGAACACTAAGCAGGGATACATTTAACCCCTTCCTCACCCCCTAGTGTTAACCCCTTCAATGCCAGTCACATTTATACTGTAATTAGTGCATATTTATAGCACTGATCGCAGTATAAATGTGAATGGCGCCAAAAATGTGTCCGATGTGTCCGCCATAACGTCGCAGTCCATTAAAAATCGCAGATCGCCGCCATTTCTAGTAAAAAAAATAATTAAAAAAAAATAATTCTGTCCCCTATTTTGTAAGCGCTATAACTTTTGCGCAAACCAGTCGCTTATTGCGATTTTTTTATTTTTTTTACCAAAAATATGTAGAAGAATACGTATCGGCCTAAACTGAGAAAAAAAAATGTTATTTTTTTTTTAAATTGGGATATTTATTATAGCAAGAAGTAAAAAATATTGTATTTTTTTCAAAATTGTCTCACTTTTTTGTTTATAGCGCAAAAAATAAAAACCGCACAGGCGATCAAATACCACCAAAAGAAAGCTCTACTTGTGGGGAAAAAAGGACGTCAATTTTGTTTGGGAGCCACGTCGCACGACCGCGCAATTGTTAGTTAAAGCGATGCAGTGCCGAAAGCTGAAATTTCACCTGGGCAGGAGGGGGGTATATGTGCCCAGTAAGCAAGTGGTTAATGACCTAAGAAATTTGTAGAAGCAATCCTACCTCTACACAACATAGGATACATGTGAACCTAGGTATCTCACTCTTACACAACCTTGAAGGAATACAGTGCTTTCTTTAAAAAAAAATAATAATAATTTTATGTAACTGGTGCACAAGCCATAGTCATTTAATGGTATGAAATCTTATTATACTGTACAGGATTTACATAGCAACAGTATACCAATCACCAAAAAGACAGTACAATTAGAATACAAAATGATTAGGAGAGCTTACATTACATATGCATCTTGATCTGTAGACCAGCCTTTCTCAACCAGTGTGCCGCAGCACACTGGTGTGCCGTCAGAGGTTCTCAGGTGTGCCGCGGGGTCAGTGGAGAGAAGGCTGTCAGATGAGCCTGCTCTCCTCCTGAACTGTGAAAAGCTCTGTCGGCTTCAAAAGGGAAAGTAAAGTGCAGAGGAGTGTGCTGTGCTCTCTGCTTCCCCCTAGAGTGCAGTACCCGGCTGAATGATGAATCTGGTAAAGGTACTGAGCTAGAATCATTTTAAAATGGCTTTATACATGTCTGTGTGTCTGCACATGTGAGTGTCTGTCTGTATTATGTATGAGTGAGTGTGTGTGCATGTGTATGTATGTGTGTGTATGCGTGTGTAAGCATGTGTGTGTATGTAACTTTTAATTCTGACCCCTCTACCCCACAAAAACACCCCCCCCCCCCTCCATTCCTGTACCATCAGAATTGCTTTTGTAGGGCTTGTTTGACAGCAGCAAGGACTGCTGCTCCTCTGAAAAGCAATCCATGCACAGATCGCTTTTCAGAGGCATTTGACAGGCGGTAAAGAGGCATTATGTTGGCTCTTTACCACCTGTTTTAAGCCTGTAAATGAAGCATCACTACACCGCAACCGTGCAATGCACACGGTTGCGGGGTAGTTGCAGTGCAGCCCCATTCACCCTCTGTATACCTCTAGTTGCAGCCACGGCACATGAACACCCTCAGCTGCTGCCTCTGCAGCTAAAGGTGGAGAAGTTGGGGGTGGTAAAAACAGCTCAACCATATGGTTTTACCGTCCCTATGACAAGCCCTTTGTTCACATCTGTGTAGCTGCATGTAGGGCAGTCCATTAATTTCCGTACCCACAAAATGCAGGGAAACAAGTCCCCAAACTTTTTTTATTAAATTGCACTGCAGCAAAAGTACCCCATGTTTTCCAATGTGTGGGGGTACCATTAAGAATTAATGGAACCCCCTAAAGAGCAGAGCATTTGTCTGTGTGTCAGGAATGAGCGCGATTTTGCGCGTGTTCTGCGACACACCATAATGTGAACCAAGCCTTGGACTGGGGTGCCTCAAGACTGAAAATACTTTTTAAGGGTGCCCAGACTGTAAAAAGGTTGAGAAACACTGCTGTAGACAATCTTTCTATGCCTGACAAAATTAGAATTTTCCTTTCTTGCATTGTGGCAACATGTTTATTGACAGAACACCCAAATCTTCCGTCATCCTTATGCGATTTACTTTCTGCTTTTTTCAGATAAGTGCACAGAGCTTAAAGTCAGATTATTGGCATTCACTGCAACACTGCTCAGGCCTCATACACACAGGCAAGAATCTCGTCAGGAAAAAAACGTTGTTTTTCCCGACGAGATTTTTGGCAAGAAACTCTTGCCGCCCGAGTGTACACACAGACCTTTCAAAAGAACCGCGGTTCTCTTGAAAGAAAAGAACGCGGTGACGTCATCACGTACGACGAGCATGCGCTTGTCACATTCGTTGCATCAAAGTAATTTCGAGCATGCGCAGGTTTCCACAGCGACAGGTAAGTATACACACTCTCGGGTTTCTCGTCGGGGAAACAGGCCGACAAGAATCTCGACGAGAAAAGAGAGAGCAGGTTCTCTATTTTTCTCGTCGAGATTCTGGCCAGATTTCCAGACGAGAAACCTGAAAGCCTCGTACACACGCTCGGTTTGCAGTTGCACTGCCAGCAGTTTTCTTGCTGGTTCTTGCCGAGAAAACCGAGCGTGTGTACGAGGCTCCAAGTTGCAGGAGTGCTAGTAATGAGTCAGTAAGAAATTCAGTGAAAGTCCCCCCCCATTTTGGATAGAGTAAGGGGAGGTTATAACCCCTGTCCGTTTTTTTTGTGTCCCATTGTGGAGGTTTCCACAACTATTCCTGTTCTGATGTCAACCCAAAATTTGAGGATAATCTTTTATTTTCACTTTCGATAATAATGGTAAACAGAACAAAAATAGGGGTGACTCTCCCTAAAGGGGACACAGACAGCAATACAAACTGACAGGGGATCTAATCCCTCTCCAATCTATCCAAAGCTAACACGGAAAAATAGGGAATGTATTTGTTGCATGGGTTTAATTTATTTTTGCTTCAAATGATTAACTAGTAGCAAATATAATTGTGCAACCAAGTTAAAAAAAAGTGAATGAAT